>NC_040044.1:27280341-27302834 GCF_003713205.1 Coffea eugenioides | reverse complement strand
CCAACAGCCATTATAGTTACTACTGAGCTCAACCCCATTGGTAGTCGATTGAATCGAGCCGGCGAGAGCTTGGTCGTGAAAATTGACGAGCCATGGGGACTGTTATATGGAATCTTGTAGTATGAGACTCTTGATTCCGGTATACTCGAGTATTACCAAATTTAAACTGTTTGGAGTTCGGGCCCGGTAGGGGTATGTTGGGTGGAAGAATTGGAAGTAAAGTGGAGCCTACATTTTGTTACACTTTGTACATTGATGGAGGATCAATGAGATACGATCAAGTATGGCGAGCGAGGAAAGGGGCTCTTGAGAGCCGTCCGTATCCTTTTACCATTGTTATTGATATGTGACTTTATTTAGCTTTCTTCTTAAATGATTTGAGATTGATCAACTTCATGCATAATTGAACTTCCTTGCTTGAGTGAAAGTATCTCACTGGGCGTAAGCTCACTCCATTAAATTTTGTTTTCCTTACAGGGAACCACTTTTGGGAAATATGATGTTTTGAAGCATGAGTTGAGCTCGTTTTAATATTTTTTTGCAAAGATCCTCGATAGTTGGAAAACCCTAAATGTATTTGGATCTAATTAGCTTCCTTTTGTTCTGTAAATTACAAACGTATGTGTATAACACCGTTTGACCCTATTCATGTATCATATTTGGTTTGGAAATGTTTTTCCGAGTTATGCGACAAGGCACCCGCTATTCATTGGCAGTTTTGATTTTTGTGTTGTTATTTTACCATTTTGTATAGTTTGAGCGCGCGTTTATGTTCCCGGAACATTTTAGATCATGTTTGCCTGTACCGTTAGTCCTGGCGAGAGTTGGGCAAGCAGTCCGCTAACCTCTTTGGTTCGCCTAAGGGAAAGGTGGGGCTGTCACAAAAGGAGCTTCAACCTCATGGTTATCTTGAGCTTCAAAGGACCGAAAATTTCTGCTCTAGCAACATCTAGGAGGTAATGACGATCAAACCTTTGAATCTTAGTTTTTGTAAGTTATATTGCACTTAGAAGCTTGTAGCTTCATGTGGGTAGTCTTGGATTGTTGTAGATCTTGTGAGTGGGCTCTATGAAATCCCACAATGGACTTGATGAACTGATGTGATGATATTGGGTGTTGTTTATGTTGAATTAGTGGTTAAACTAGTGATTATAAGTTGAAAAGTGGAAAGAAAACTCAACGGAAACAAAAGGAAGAAAAGTGCCGGTTCTGCCCCTGCTTTGCCGCACCTGTTGGTGCAAATTTTGTGGTCCAATTGACTTGATTTTGATGAAGATATGTTGTATAGGTTGTTTGGAAAGTTTCCACCAAAAATCACTTGATTTGGTTGGCCAAAAGTTGAAATTTCAAAATTTCTTTACAACTGGAAAACGTGTCCAGAGTTGTTCTGGCAGCGATTTTGAATTGACCATAACTCTTTGCTCCGATGTAGAAATCGAGTGCCGCTTGTTGCATTAGAAATTAGACACTTCCATTTCTCCAACTGTATAATATGCATCCCCTAATTCCACTTGAGTGAACCGTACCAGCCTTTCAAAGTCACCTACCCTGTTTCTCAACTGTGTTGAAAAATCTGTTATGAGCTGCAATTTGATGCTTGAATATGAGTTAGTTATGGACAGAATTTTAAAATGATTTCTTCTGTGAAATTGTAACCTTATGAATATAGTTTTCAACGCCATGAACCACACTCAATTCCAAGTTGAATTGGGTGAGTTATGGCCGAATTACGAAACTGTCTCAGTGATGGGAAACCCTCTTTTTGGCTAGTTGAATGCCTTAATTTGAATTGGGACTTGTTATTTCAAAATTTTTGGTGGTGACCACCTACCAAAAGTATTTTGGATGTTCCTTAGATCTTGTCTTCATAATGAACCATGTTTGAGATGATTTTATTGACCCAAAAGTTAGAAAAGGGAAAACGGAAGTACAAAGCAGATTTGCCTTGGAAATTCTTGGAACTTTAGTGGCTTTGTTAACTGAATTCCCGTACGAATTTTTATATGAAATTTGACAGAGGAATAACCCTTATATGGTAGGGTAATACTACCAAATTTGGTGCCATTCCAAGTGTCACGGCCCCACCTCCCCCTAAGGCGAACCAGAGGGTTCGGCGGGCCGCCTGCCCGGCTCTCGCCGGGACTCAGTCGTTCACTACAAACCTCAATTAAATACAAGATACGATCTCAAATAAAAATCAAATATCCCAAAACTTTACATATCAAAAGCGAAGCGTCCACGCTTCCACTGCGCCACTCTGATCCTTGATACCAACTATTATACAGGAGGAAGTCCAAAACTAGACTATTACACAACCAATCAATTCTAAACGTTCAATACAATCCCAATATGAACCATTACGCAAAAAGGAAATCCAAATTCAAGCCATACATGAGATAATCCATGAATAAACACTACAAGCCACTCCTTCGCCTTGAGCCCTGTGGAGGGGAATAAAACATTTTTGGGGTGAGCTAGAAGCTCAGCGAGTCACCAATAAAATCAGTTATCAAATCTGTTTAACAATGGTTCATTTCAATGATGTTGTAAATCAAAGGATAAGTCTAGAAACAATTACAACGTTTACAAAATATTAAATATGGAGTATCAATAATTCAAAAAACATTTACAATGGAAAGCGATAGTAACATTCATGAAAAGGATACGTTCGTTCTCCTGTCATTTTATTGCATTTTTGGTTTCATTCGTGCATTCATTCACCCCGTCCCTGGCTTTTGGCCAGGCTCCACCAACCTACAAGGTAATACTCGAGTATACCGAAACGTTCACCCAAGTTCCTAGTCGCCCGACCTAGTCCGCTTCTGGCTCGAGACGACCGGTAACAAGGGGCAATGGCCATTTCAACCCAAAAGGCTTACATTCATGCGCAAGTAGCATTTAATCATTAATCATTGAAAATTTCATATTTATTTAGGTCGAGTGCGATAAAGTACACACTCGCCTAGAAAACTCGTTTTAACAATCATTGAAAGCAAAATCAATAATAACAAGACACTGATATGCAAGCACGCATGATATGTAAGAAAACAGTTCCAACATTAAATTTGGAAACAGTTCAAAAGTAAATAATGCAAGAAACGGTTCATGATCGTGCTTAAGGTGGCCGGCCAACAAGGAGAAAGAAAGAGTGAATTTTTAGTCAATTTTTTGAGATATTTAATCCAAGGGTAAGAAAGGTCAAAAAGGTGAATAGTTGTCTTAGGCTTCAACCACTCACAAAGTGACACGTGTCACTTCATTAAATGCATTCCTATCCTTCTTTTTCCCTCTCACATCAATCACTCCACCTCCTCTACTTATCTTTTAACACCCGATAAATTTCACCCAGTATCCGGAACTTAACCTAATTGGCCGAATTTTTCCGAACTTTCGTACTAGTGGGTCCCACGTCCGATATATATATCCTTAATTTCTCAAAAACTAACCGATACTAGAAAATCATTTTAAAACTATTTTTGCTCATAAACTTTATCTGGGGAATTTTTCTAATAAAGAAAATATAGAAAAGGCGGGCGTTTAAAAAAATAAACCCTAGAAAATTAGAAAATTTCCGGGTTCTCAAACTCATTTTTTTTTCGGGGCGTCACACCAAGTCCATTTAGATGCCCAACTAAAGTCCCAAAGTTCAAGTTTCAAATCCGGAAAATCTTTGTCTAGTGAAAATTTTCAGCAACTTCGAGCTGCTATATGTTGGCGCTCAAAACTCCGATTCTTGTTCCATTTATTGTGTTTTAAACTTTGATTGTAACTCTAATTGAGTTCCAAATTTCAGAGCCTAGTTCGCATTCTGTGAATTTTTCCGAATTTCCAAAGTTGGCCATAAACCAACTTTGAAACTGTCTTGGTATTCCAAAACAGCAAATTTGAGCCGGATTTTGAATGTCATCCATTTTGAATCATGGAAAAGTGTCTTCTAGGAACTTTTATTCTTTGGAATTAGTTTCCAATGGTACCGAGTTTACCAACTTTGGACCTACAGAGAGTGAGATACGATTTTTCAAAGATTGCTTGCCAAATCTGAAATTTCCAAACTTAAAGGAAATCGAGTCCTTTGCACTCTCTATTTTCCTTCGAGATTGCTTGACCGTTTTACACTCGATTTCAAGATGAAAATCAGATTTTCCCTTGTATATTTAAACCCACTTTTGAGTCTTGATTTACGAGTAATTAAGTCTCATTTTCGTGATATCTTCTTAGATTGTACACTAGTACAATCTTCTTCGATAATTCAGGGTTTTAAGCGATACTGTGTAATAGTTATTATTAATTATTCAGGCACTCAAGAGTACCTTTGAGAGGATCCCACGGTGGACGCTTGAACCCTCAAGTGTGCTTTACTTCTTGACACATGCTTAACTGTCATTAATGATTTGAAATTTTGAAAATAGAGTCGAGTGTGTACTTTACCGTACTCGTTCTCATTTGAAATGAATGAATTGTCATTGAATTGATTGAAATGGAATGAATGGAAGAAATGTTTTGAATGAATTGGATGAAATGAATGATTGAATTGTAATGACGGATTGAATTGTATGGAATGATTGAATGAATGAATTGGTATACTATGGCTGCATACATCGTTGGAGTGAATCTCCTTGACTCATAAATATTAAATGGGGGACGCCCAATTTTCACTGGCCAACCTTGGACTCGAACCGGCATGGGCTTGGTCGGGCTCCTTGGTGAAACATGAGAAAATATAAGCTTGACCTATTAAGAGGTCTTGCTTGGCATACTCGAGCAGTATTGCCTCAAACAAATAAAAGGCGGGCCCGGTACAGGGGTATGTAACATTGAACGGGGACATGATAAGTGAAGTTCTACGGACTATAGCCTACCCGATTGACGGAGTGTCAATTCGTGGAGGTTCTTGATCGTGCAAGTGGAAAATAGCTCCTGAGAGCTCCTATATCCTTGAATTATTTTTGTTTACTTTTCTAGTTCGAATTGTTATTTACGTGAATATTATTGCTTTACTTGTCAATTGGGATTGTTACTTGAACAACGTGCTTGCATGTGTGTTTTTTTGGCCTTACAAGCAATTGCTCTCCCTGTAGATTTGTTTTCCTTAACAGGAATAGACTCGGAGTGAAACTCGAAGAAACCCTTGGGGGTGTATTTTTGGTATTAGGGTTTCGAATGACTTGATGTATTGTGGAACTCGTGGTGTAAGTTTGAATGTTATTTATGGAAGCGATTTCTCTTTCTTACTTTACCTTGTCGTGATGGCTAGTATTGTTTTAAACTCGAACGGGAATTGTCTTAAGTCCTGGCGAGAGTTGAGCAGGCGTTCCGTGGATACCCTTTGGTTCGCCTTAGGGAGAAGTGGGGGTGTCACAATTGGTATCAGATCTCTGTAATGTATTCTAGACTTGAAGTTTAGGATGCCGGATTGTAGAACTAGTTGGGAAGTTAAGTGACCGCTCGTGGGGACGAAAATTTGAACCATGGTTTGAATTAATGGACAATTAGGAGTCTCGACCTTGTAAGAGATATGTGGGATAGTATGAGATGACCAAATCTAGTTTATTCAGTATACTTGGACTCATTTAAGCTTTTAATTTTAATTATAAGTTACGACAGGTAACGGTGGTATTGAACCGTCTCAGGGACGCCTTCCGGTGATCCGTTATTGAGAAAGGCCTAGGGGAAATTCATTGGAGATATAATCCAACTTACTGAACTAGGACCCCATGTGATTGCTAGGGGACTTACTCGTACCCAAATAACAGAGTGTTACGGGGGTCAATGACTGGAGATGGCTATCCGAGGAAACAGGGTAGTTCGAGAGGATACTCGGGAACTGAGGGTAATTGTGGATGCCTAGATTACTAGAATTCCTGAAGTGGAGAAGGAGGTACTTGAGGAGCAAGGAAAAGACAAAGGCTCCTAGTGAGCAGCTTCAAGAAGCTAAGAACCGGCTTGCTAGGGTAGTACATGAAATTAGAGACCGGATGGATAAGTCGATGGTTGGGTGTATTACTTTGGTTGAACAAGTGAAGAATGACAAGATACTCAATAAGGGACATGAGATTAAAACTCCTAGTGCAGGAAATGAAAATGATCCTACTGAAGTAGCAGAGACTTCTGGCTCCAGCAATCACTAAGCTAGTGACTCAGTCCACTTTAACGGCTTTGTCAAAGATAGACGGGGTGGTGTTCGCTTAAAGGCCATTGCATTTTGTATTTTGTTTCACTATGTTTCCTATCTTTTTGAAACAATTAAACGTTACTCATGAGATGCTTGACTTTACTGCTTTATGACTTCAAATCTATGATTGGGTTGTACATATTTACGATTATTTCGGTGTCTTTCCTTTTATTCTTGTATTTAGTTGGCATGATCAAAGTGTCACTTTTCAAACTTCGTTCATGTGCACTCATTTTATGTTATGCCTTTATAAATGTTAAATTTATGAGCGGCCAAAGAAGTGGAAAGGGACCGAGGGCGAGGGGTTAAGCAATCCCAAGCTCAAGGGGATGGTTAGAGAACGACTACTGGACCGAACCAAAATCCTAGAAATGAAGGAAAATAATCACGTAGCTACTGCTATTGACCATACGATTGATGTCCTAGCACGGTTGGTTGAGCACCAAAGCTCTAGACCAATAAGTCAACCTAAGAATCAAAAGAGGTGTGAAAGTGGAATGATTCGCGAAGTTCGCCTATCTAAGTTTCATGGAAGATCTAGCCTCAAAATAGTAGAATTGATTTGAGGGGATAAAATAAGGTGCTAGTGAAAGCAAGAGGTTGGGGTATCTTCTCGAGCAACTTTGTAATTGAGTATTGGAGAGTGAATTAGGGTATGAAACTTTTAAGGAATAAGATCTCTGTATTTCGTTATGTTTAGAAGTAATGATAGTAATCTTGTAGAGACTCAAGAGCCCGTCCATGTTAAGCAGAGAACAGGTAAGATTTATAAGTTGAAGTAACCTATAAGTCAAATAATGTAAGAGTGACATGGGCAGAGATTCCATTGTGGATAGCTACTTATTTTGATCCTTTGATTTACTTGGCAGGCTAGCATTTGACTTAAACCAACTGATAAGATGACAACTTTGAAAGAAATGTGTAAGAAAATGGATATTCTTTGAAATGAGGTAGAATTTCGGAGAAAATTGGCTGACTACTGGGAAGGACGGTGGAACTAAAAATATGCAGAGAAAACTGAGTTGCTACGCTAGAATGTAGAACTGGAGAAGAAATACAAAGAAAAATCTCAAACTGGTCAAGCCGTCACTTCTCGCGTAAATGGTGGATACTGTGGCAAGGTTAACCACGCTGAGGCTGAGTATTGGAGAAAACAAGGAAAATGTTTGAGGTGCGGTAGTACCAAGCATAAGTTTTTAAATTGTCTTAGAGCTTCTAAGAAAAGAGGAAAGACTCGGCAGTCTGCTGGATCTACTACAAAGCAGTCGAGGACCAGAAGGGGTGATTAATGCTAATGGCTATGAGAGAGACTCAAGTAACGGAAGTAATACGAGCGGGAATGGATTTGACTCTGTCTGAGGAATAGAGGTTATAGTTTACCTAGTCTAGACTGACACTTTAGAAGTGGCAATCTTTTGTAAAACGGGAAAAATACTTTTGTTGTTTTGTATTTTGGTAACTTGGCACGTTCATTTATGACCTTGTCGTTTCTCTTCTTCTTTTGAAATGATTTGATAGATCTATTCCAACTTGAAGTAACTATTATGATCTTTTATAACATATGACAATTTACTTGCTTTTAAATGATTTCATGGCTTACAGGTATTTTTAAACTTTGTCCCACACCTTTAGCTTGGTGATAAGACATGGACGGTAGTAGACGTGGTCGAGATTATAATTGAGAGCATAGGCAACCCCGAAATCTCAGAGATGCCAGGGATTGGTGAAAAAAAAAACCCGAGAACTTAGGGTTGAAGTTGGGACCCGATATTTGATTGCCAAATTGATATATTAAGGTTGTGAGGTTTGGGTTAGTGAAAGGAAATATTTGATAGAATGAATGAGCCTAACAATTAAGGGGCAGGGTATAGTATCTAGGATGGAAGCTTGAGACTATACATAGACTATTGAGACTTGAACAATATGACTATTAAGAACAATTGACCTTTCGCCTCGTATAGATAAGAGTGTGATCAATTGCAAGGGCCGTGAAATTATTCAAGTTGGGTTTACAACAGAAGCTATTGCTAGTTGAGGATCCTAGAAACTAACGTATTCAAGATCACTTTTAATTTAAAACATGGCACTTCGAATTCACAGCTATGCCTTTTGGGTTAACTAATGCGCTTGCAGTAATTATGGACTTAATGCATCGATGTTTTAAACCGTATTTGGATCAATTTGTGGTGGGTATATCGGTATGCTCTAAGGTTAGAAAAAATCATGAAAGACACCTGATGATAGTTTTACAAACCCCGAGGGGGTACCAATTTTTGTTAAATTCAATAAGTGTGAGTTTGAATGAAAGAAATAGGACTTGATGAGAATTTGACCTATGATAAAGGACCGATAAAGATTTTAGATTGAAAAGTGAAAATCTATTTGTATGGAATAACTTTTGAGGATTTCATGGATCACAAGAGTCTTAAGTATCTGTTTTCCCCAGAAGGAGTTGAACTTGAGATAACGAAGGTGGGTGGAGTTGGAGGACTATGATTGTACGATCAATTACCACCCATAGACTGATGGACAGTCCGAGAGGACAATTCAGGCCCTTAAGGACATATATCTTTGATTTTTGGAGAAAGTTGGAATAAGTACTTAACACTGGTAGAATTTACTTAGCTAAGGTTCTAAGTGACCACGGTATGACACATTCCTTTTGTAAACCCTAGATTCATGAGTAAGATAGATGTGAGACCGATTAAGTTATCTTATGACTTGGAAGTTAAAATGCTTATTGGAGAAAAATCAAGGTTTGATTGCCAGTTGGATGAATAGAAATTTCGAAGTACGGGTTGGAAAATGTAAGTTAGTGATTGATCTGATAGGCTTAACCATTAAGGGATATATTGTCCTAAGTGTGAATTTCGAGGACGAAAGTCCTTTTAAGGAGGGAAGAATGTGAGAACCCGAAAATTTTCTCATTTTATTTCATATTACTAGTTTATCTAAATGTTTATTCACCTGTTTTCTCCGAACAATTTATTTTAACCCTCTTAAATTCATTTCTATGGAAACATGTCTTATTTATACTTTTAAAACGTCTCGCTAACAAATTTAAATTTTTTGAAGGCTCGTTTATTAAGGAATAACAAATACACACCTTCGAGATGATAGTCGATCTGAGAGTACAATTATTTTGGAGAATTAAGAATGATCAATAGGGGACTAAGAAGAGTTAATTGAGAGATTAGATGTGATTAAGTTAAATAAAATTTTTAGTACGCGTAAGTCGATAATTTCTCGAAAGTCGTACCGCACGACAAATTGGAGACTTGAGAAATTAATACTAGACTCGTATGAGGACTCACAAATTTACTTATTTTAAATTCATATTACAGTTTATTTAAATATTTAATTGCCCATTTGCTCCGAATATTATATTCCAACCTTTTTAGACCCAATTACATGGAACTATGACTTGCATATATTTTTAAAATGACTTGTTACATGTAAGGATCGAAGACAACCAAGTGGAAGAGATAAGCAGTGTAAAAATCACAAACGTAACAATAAGTAAATGAAAAGGAAAGAATTGCAAACCAATTAACTACCCAACTCCTGTTGAGCTTGTGGATTAATTCAAATAAGTTTCTTCAAGTTGATGAATTACAGTCACTCTTGCGTACAAAGGAAGGTTCACCTCCTCCTTGCCCCGAACACCACTCGGTCAAGCCAGGAAGTTTTACTATCCCTCAGGACAACCCTCGCAGAGCTACACTCATGAAATATTCACTCACAAATGAAAAGCTTACAATGAACCTCACACCACTAAGACTACAAATCTTCTTTGAAGAGTATTTTCTCACTAAAATCACTCTAGATATTTTGTATCTTCAGTGTGCAAAAGTTGTTTGATGTATCTGACCAACCACTATTTATATAGAACCAAGAAAGTGCCTCATTAACGCTTCCAACGGATAGAAAATAGTTGAAGAGTCAACTAGCTGTTGGGAGTGTCAGACATCCGGTACTCCTATTTTTTGCATCCGATAGCAAGCAGTGAGTTTGAGAAATTTTCTTCAATTCTATCGGACGTCCGGTGCAAGCTTTTTGTGCGTCCGACAGCAAACAAAGAGATTTGAGAAATCATCTTGTTTCTATCGGACATCCAGTGGAGACATATTCAGCATCCGATCGAGGTCAGTGATCATAGAAGACTTGGCTTATTATCTTTGGACGTCCGAGTGTGAGTTCTTCATGCGTCCGAAGTTACTCAATGGTTGTCGGCCGTCCGACATGGTCCTTTTGTGCGTCCGACAGTTTCAGCATACTTTGTCCCTTCCAAATGTGCTTAATCTCTGAACCTGATTTATTTCATTTCTGAAAAAGCCTTTGAGAAGATATTAGTAACATCCATTTGTTTTGTAATCATCAAAAGTTAGGGACCAAGGTCAACATTCTCCCCCTTTTTGATGATGACAAAACAATGGATGGAAGAAAGAAAAAGATTGAGCATATAAGCATAAGCTCCCCCTCACTCATTGCATCCAAACTTATAACCTCAAAATAACTCCCTCTTACACATAGCATCCACATTTCTCCCCCTTTTTGTCATCATAAAATGAGAGTAAAAATATCATACCGTAATCTAGCAACAATAACAGAAAATGTAATATTTCAAGCAAAAAAAAATAGAGAAATGATATCAGAGTTCAGCAATTACCAATATGTCAACATATCACAGAGAGTTTAACAAAGCAAATCATCATTAGATCAGAATTGTTCTTTTCTCCACCTTTTTGACATCATACAAATTTAGTAATATTCAAAAACATCAAGAAAAAAGTCATGTCAAAGCATTAGAAACTTCAAAAGAGAATTACAGAAAAGCATTATAAACAAGAATCTCACCAATCTCACCAATATCTCCTACTTGTTAGAGTTAGCATCATGTCTAACTATCCACATGCATTTCATGTCTCTTCTCATGTTTTTTCTCACATAACAATTACTTTTCATGTGACCTTTTTGACAACAAAAGTTACACATAACCAAAGAGTTATTTACATGAATAGGTTTAATAAATGTTACTTGTCTTCTCTTATAAATAGCAAATTCATTTGCAGCAGAATTTATCTTAAAATGAGGTTTTGACTTATTACTTTGAAAACAGTCTTGTTTTTATGTTGGAGCAACTGATTAAGATCATCCATTCTTCTTTTCAAACTCCCTTGTTCATTTTTTAGCATGTCACAGAAGTTTGTTTTTCTATCGAGTTCAACATGTAAATCATTTTCAGGTTTTCATTTTCATTTTTCAGATTCTTGTTTTCTTGAAAAAGACGTGCATTGTCCTGAAGAAGAAAGCCAATTTTATGTTTTAATTCCTTGTTTCTAACACAAGGTTCTTTCAAACTATCATGTAATTTTACAATGAAAGATTCAAGATCATCATCAGTTTCATCATTACTTTCAAATTGAGAGTTAGAAGATGTTACCTCATCATCTCCAATGGCCATAAAAGCCAATTGAGCAGATTCTTCTTCCTCTTCAATTTCACCATCGGAGTT
Organism: Coffea eugenioides; assembly: GCF_003713205.1. Taxonomy (NCBI): domain Eukaryota; kingdom Viridiplantae; phylum Streptophyta; class Magnoliopsida; order Gentianales; family Rubiaceae; genus Coffea; species Coffea eugenioides. The sequence goes on along the minus strand of NC_040044.1, from coordinate 27,291,147 downwards.
ACATTCATTCCATGTGAACTGGAAGTTGTTGAATCTTGGTTTTCTTTCACCTTTCCTCTTCTTCATTGGACACTCACTTGCGTTGTGTCCAGGTTGGCCGCATTCAAAGCACTTATCAGTTTGCTTTTTGTTGAACTCTAGCTTCCCTTTGTTTCTCGAGTTGTTGAACTGATTTGGGAATGAATTGCTAGGTCCACCTTTTCTGAATCTCCTCTTGTTGAGTATTCGTTTGAAGTTTCTTGTGATGAGTGCAATATCACTGTCGTCACCTTCTATGTCATCTCTATCTAAGGAGACTGTATCATTTTCATCTTGAGTTGCCTTTAGAGCAATGCTCCTTTTTACTTTCGCATCTTCTTCCTCTTGCACTTTGGACTTAAGTTTCAGCTCATAAGAGGATTAGAGAATTAATAAGAGATTCAATGGGTAAGGAATTCAGATCTCTTGCCTCTTCAATAGCAGTCACTTTACTTTCCCAATCTTTAGACAGAGCATTCAAGATTTTTCTGTTTTTCTCTCCTAAGGTATATTCTTTTTCCAGAACCTCTAAATCTTTAATAAGATCATTGAATCTACAATACATTTGATCAATATTTTCATGAGATTCCATCTTAAACGACTCATATTTAGTAATCAAGATAGATTTTTTCTGTTCTCTAACATTCTCACTACCTTCATGAATATCTTTCAGTTTGTCCCAAATTTCTTTAGCTGACTTGCAACCCTTGACTCTAATAGATTCATTTGAGTCTAAAGCACAAAATAATACATTCATGGCCTTTGCATTTAAGGTGAGATGAATTCTATCTGTAGCAGTCAGTTCACTTCTTATTTTTGGTCTAGATCTATGAGTATTTTCATCTATAACAGAGGCATCATATGGACCTTCACTAATAATAAACCACAATTCAATATCAATAGATTGCAAAAAGATAATCATTCTTTCTTTCCAACTCACATAATTTGACCCATTAAATATAGGTGGTTTAATGACAGAATGTCCTTAAAAAAATATGGCATTATTGGTTGTCATTTTTACTCCCAAGCCGATTGAACTTAATCTCTAGGAGACCAAACTCTGATACCAATTGTAAGGATCGAAGACAACCAAGTGGAAGAGATAAGCAGTGTAAAAATCACAAACGTAACAATAAGTAAATGAAAAGGAAAGAATTGCAAACCAATTAACTACCCAGCTCCTCTTGAGCTTGGAGATTAATTCAAATAAGCTTCTTCAAGTTGATGAATTACAGTCACTCTTGCGTACAAAGGAAGGTTCACCTCCTCCTTGCCCCGAACACCACTCGGTCATGCCAGGAAGTTTTACTATCCCTCAGGACAACCCTCGCAGAGCTACACTCACGAAGTATTTACTCACAAATGAAAAGCTTACAATGAACCTCACACCACTAAGACTACAAATCTTTTTTGAAGAGTATTTTCTCACTAAAATCACTCTAGATCTTTTGTATCTTCAGTGTGCAAAAGTTGTTTGATGTATCTGACCAACCACTATTTATATAGGACCAAGAAAGTGCCTCATTAACGCTTCCAACGGATAGAAAGTAGCTGAAGAGTCAACTGGCCGTTGGGAGTGTCGGACGTCCGGTACTCCAGTTTTTTGCGTCCGATAGCAGGCAGTAAGTTTGAGAAATTTTCTTCAATTCTATCGGACGTCCGATGCAAGCTTTTTGTGCGTCCGACAGCAAACAAAGAGATTTGAGAAATCAGCTTGTTTCTATCGGACATCCGGTGGAGACATATTCAGCGTCCGATCGAGGTCAGTGATCATAGAAGACTTGGCTTATTATCTTCGGATGTCTGAGTGTGAGTTCTTCATGCGTCCGAAGTTACTCAATGGTCGTCGGCCGTCCGATATGGTCCTTTTGTGCGCCCGACAGTTTCAGCATACTTTGTCCCTTCCAAATGTGCTTAATTTCTGAACCTGATTTATTTCATTTCTGAAAAAGCCTTTGAGAAGATATTAGTAACATCCATTTGTTTTGTAATCATCAAAAGTTAGGGATCAAGGTCAACATTACAAAATTTAATTTTGGAAGCTCGTTTAGTGAGAATAGTGGACACGCGTTTGGATGCAATAATCGATTTGAGGGTACAGTGAGTTTGGAGATTGAAGACCTATACATTAGTCTTAAAATAGGTATTTTTATGTTTAAATACTCAAGTATTAGTTAGTAATACTATCGTTGCAAGAATTCCTTAGAAATTTCGCTCTATCGCGTACAAAACGGAAGTACGCGTTTTCGCGCACGCGATTAATCGAGGGACTTTAGACCTTTATTTTTAGACTATTAAGAGTGAATAATAATAGTATCAATGGAAGTGCATTAGAGGTTTAGTGTACAAGTGAAACAAATCTGAGAGGAATCGAGCACGAAACGCGTGCGTACGCGCACTATTTCTAGTTGACTTTTGGAGCATTGTTGGCCACACATTCTTAAGCTTCCTCAAGAAGCTTTTACAGCTGCAACAACTCTCTCTTTTTCACTCAAACAGCCGTGCATCACCTTGGAGAAGAAGACCAAAAATTTTCTTCATTTCACCTCACTTTCTTGCACCACATCACCTCAAATTCACACTACATCTTACAAACAACTTGGAGATCAACTTAAGCTAGGAAAGGAGCTTCAACCTCATGATTTTCCTGAGCTTCAAAGGGCCAAAAATTTCTGCTCTAGCAACATCTTGGAGGTAATGACGAGCAAACCTTTGAATCTTAGTTTTTGTAAGTTATATTGCACTTAGAAGCTTGTAGCTTCATGTGGGTAGTCTTGGATTGTTGTAGATCTTGTGAGTGGGCTCTATGAAATTCCACAATAGACTTGATGAACTGATGTGATGATATTGGGTGTTGTTTATGTTGAATTAGTGGTTAAACTAGTGATTATAAGTTGAAAAGTGGAAAGAAAACTCAACGGAAACAAAAGGAAGAAAATTGCCGGTTGTGCCCCTGCTTTGCCGCACCTGTTGGTGCAAATTTTGTGGTCCAATTGACTTGATTTTGATGAAGATATGTTGTATAGTTTGTGTGGAAAGTTTCCACCAAAAATCACTTGATTTGGTTGGCCAAAAGTTGAAATTTTGAAATTTCTTTACAACTGGAAAACGTGTCCAGAGTTGTTCTGGCAGCGATTTTGAATTGACCATAACTCTTTGCTCCGACGTCGAAATCGAGTGCCGCTTATGGAATTAGAAATTAGACACTTCCATTTCTCCAACTGTATAAAATGCATCCCCTGATTCCACTTGAGTGAACTGTACCGGCATTTCAAAGTCACCTGCCCTGTTTCTCGACTGTGTTGAAAAATCTGTTATGAGCTCCAATTTGATGCTCGAATATGAGCTAGTTATGGACAGAATTTTAAAACAATTTCTTCTGTGAAATTGTAACCTTATGAATATAGTTTTCAACGCCATGAACCACACTCAATTCCAAGTTGAATTGGGTGAGTTATGGCCGAATTACGAAACTGTCTCAGTGATGGAAAACCCTCTTTTTGGCTAGTTGAATGCCTTAATTTGAATTGGGACTTGTTATTTCAAAATTCTTGGTGGTGACCACCTACCAAAAGTATTTTGGATGTTCCTTAGATCTTGTCTTCATAATGAACCATGTTTATGATGATTTTATTGACCCAAAAGTTAGAAAAGGGGAAACGGAAGTACAAGGCAGATTTGCCTTGGAAATTCTTGGAACTTTAGTGGCTTTGTTAACTGAATTTCCGTACGAATTTTTATATGAAATTTGACAGAGGAATAACCCTTATATGGTAGGGTAATACTACCAAATTTGGTACCATTCCAAGTCCATTTAGATGCCTAACTAAAGTCCCAAATTTCAAGTTTCAAATCTGGAAAATCTTTGTCCAGTGAAAATTTTCAGCAACTTCGAGCTGCTATATCTTGGCGCTCAAAACTCCGATTCTTGTTCCATTTGTTGTGTTTTAAACTTTGATTGTAACTCTAATTGAGTTCCAAATTTCAGATGCTAGTTCACATTCTGTGAATTTTGCCGAATTTCCAAAGTTGGCCATAAACCAACCTTGAAACTGTCTTGGTATTCCAAAACAGCAACTTTGAGCCGGATTTTGAATGTCATCCATTTTGAATCGTGAAAAAGTGTCTTCTAGGAACTTTTTTTCTTTGAAAGTAGTTTCCAATGGTACCAAGTTTTCCAACTTTGGACCTACAGAGAGTGAGATACGATTTTTCAAAGATTGTTTGTCAAATCTGAAATTCCAAACTTAAAGGAAATCGAGTCCTTTGCACTCTCTATTTTCCTTCGAGATTGCTTGACCGTTTTACACTCGATTTCAAGATAAAAATCAGAATTTCTCTTGTATATTTATACCCACTTTTGAGTCTTGATTTACGTGTAATTCAGTCTCATTTTCGTGATATATTCTTAGATTGTACACTAGTACAATCTTCTTCGATAATTAGGTGTTTTAAGCGATAGTGTGTAATAGTTATTATTAATTGCTCAGGCACTCAAGAGAACCTTCGAGAGGATCCTATGGTGGACGCCTGAACCCTCAAGTGTGCTTTACTTCTTGAATTACTTGGTGAGTGTCAAGTGTATGCGAACTTGATACATGCTTAACTGTCATTAATGATTGGAAATTTTGAAAATGGAGTCGAGTGTGTACTTTACCACACTCGTTCTCATTTGAAATGAATGAATTGTCGTTGAATTGATTGAAATGGAATGAATGGAAGAAATGTATTGAATGAATTGAATGAAATGAATGATTGAATTGTAATGAAGGATTGAACTGTATGGAATGATCGAATGAATGAATTGGTATACTATGGCTACCTACGTCGTTGGAGTGAATCTCCTCGACTCATAAATATTAAGTGAGGGATGCCCAATTTTCATTGGCCAAGCTTGGACTCGAGCCGGCATGGGTTTGGTCGAACTCCTTGAGAAAATATAAGCTTGACCTATTGAGAGGTCTTGCTTGGCATACTCGAGCAGTATCGCCTCAAACAAATGAAAGGCGGGCCCGGTATAGGGGTATGTAACATTGAACGGGGACATGGTAAGTGAAGTTCTACGGACTATAGCCTACCCGATTGACGGAGTGTCAATTCGTGGAGGTTCTTGATCGTGCAAGTGAAAAATAGCTCCTGAGAGCTTCTATATCCTTGAATTGTTTCTGTTTACTTTTCTAGCTCGAATTGTTATTTACGTGAATATTATTGCTTTACTTGTCAATTGGAATTGTTACTTGAACAACGTCATTGCATGTGTGTTTTCTTGGCCTCACGAGCAATTGCTCACCCTGTAGATTTATTTTTCTTAACAGGAACGGACTCGGAGTGAAACTCAAAGAAACCCTTGGGGGTGTACTTTTGGTATTAGGGTTTCGAATGTAACCGACTAGACTTTTGGCAGTTGTATATTTTGGAAACTTGATGTGTTGTGGAACTCGTGGTGTAAGTTTGAATGTTATTTATGGAAGTGATTTCTCTTTCTTACTTTACCTTGTCGTGATGGCTAGTATTGTATTAAGCTCGAACCGGAATTGTCTTGAGTCTTTTGGTTTGCCTTAGGGAGAAGTGGGGGCTTCACAAATGCTACTTTTCGCCAAGATCTGTGACGACCCAACCTTACCCTAGGGCGTACCAAAGGGTTCGGCGGACCGGCTGCCCAGTTCTCGCCTGGACTCATTCACTCGTATCACGTGCATACAACCATGGACTATAAAAATATCGCGATTCCAACTTATAATTTACATTGATACACAATTAAGATACAAAGTCTCAATATACCCAAATTGGTTCAAAGTGTACACAATTTAGATACTAAACGTTCTATTCGAGTAATAGCACGAGTACAAGTCAAAATCAAAACAACTAGACTACACTAGTCTTTACATATCCCACACTTCCCTCGTACCCCTGTAAGGAAAACAAAACTAACGGGGGTGAGCCAAAGCTCAGTGTAGTTCCAAATATCAAATTAGCCATCAAACAAAGTAATAATCATGTAATAGTGAAATAGCGAGCAAACAAGTTCAATCGAGGAGATGACATTTCAGGTAAACAAGAATATATAGATCATATTCACATGTAAGGATACAGTGGCCTCATGCCTCGGCTCCATCCAGCTTGATCGATTGGTAGTTGGACACTCCGTCAACTTTCAAGTAATAACTAGCCCAGAAAGAAAATCCCACTTCACGCCAGTCTCCGTCCACCAATCAACCCCCTTACCCGGGGGCCCGCACGCCACACAAAACACGGGTGGTAATACTTGAGTATACCAATTAGTCGAGGAGATAACACTCCACTCGACATTACTAGTTACCCAGGGTTCGTTATCTAATCGACAGGCCTTGCCGGCTCGACTCGATTAACTAGCCACAGGGTTTCTGAATTCAGACAAGACAAAATTTGTATGCAAGTATATCATTTCAAGTGAAATCATGGAATAATAACAAGTTTGATTAGGGCAAGTGCGATAAAGTACACTCTTGCCCTAAAATTTCACGTACATAACATGTGATCACATTGATCACGTATCAAATACAAGTATCGAACGCAATTTGATATTTGAAAGCACTCACCAAAACAAGTATAGTGTTTTTAGTGGTCTTGTCCAGATGATACTCCTGGCTTGGAGTCCAGATCTGTGATAAAAAGTTGCTTAAGAACTTGGAAAATCATGTAAGGTTCGAAACTTAGACGTTTCGTTCAATAATAACCAAGAAATTGAAATTGGTTTAGAAAATATCCGTAAATCACTCGCTCGCTTTTCAAATGGTAAATTTTGGTAACAATTATACTTGGAAATAGCTTTTTAAGTCGAAAGTGCAAGGAAAACGGATTTATAGTGATTAATACCACTTTTGTGAGAACCCGTAACTTTTCCATTTTCTAGGTTTTATTATCTTCAATGGCTTGTTTTCTGCACTTTCTGTATCCGGAAATTTTTCTAGATAATTTTTATGAGTAAATATAGTTTTTAGATGAGTTTTCTAGTATCGAATAGTTTTAGAGAAATTAAGAGCGTATACCGGACGTGGGACCCATAGTGCGAAAAGTTCAGAAAAATTCGGCCAACTAGGTTAAGTTTAGGATACTGGGTTTAATTTACCGGCTGTTAAGAGATAATTAGAGGAAGCTATTTAGATTGATGTGAGAGGGAACAAAGTGATAGACTTGCATTAAATAAGTGACAAGTGTCACCATTTGATTGGAGGAACTTGTAAGACCACTATTCATTTTCTTACCATTGACCAAATAAATTAAAAAATTCACCAAAAATTCCTCATTTTTGTCTTCCTCTTGAGACCGAACCTTCTTCCTACAAGAAATAAAGAAAAAGCTTCCAAGTTCTTGCTCTCATCTTGCCAATCTCACAACTAACCTTTCATCTTGATTCCTTCCATAAACCTCTTCCAATTAGTGTTAGTGAGTTTTGATTGTGGAGTTATTTGGAAAGTAAGAGGGACCTATTGCTCTCTCTCTCTTGTTTCTAAGGTAGTTGTGAAGACCACCCTACTCCCTTAATTGATGCTTAAACCATGAATTTAGTGGTAGTATGAGATGCCAGTATATGGGTTATCTGATTTTGGTTGAAGTGGATGAAGTTTTTTATTATTTTTGGGGATTTTTCTGTTTTAATATAAGCATGGTTGTTGTGGCTATCTATGATGATTGGAAATGGTATATATGATTCTAGAGTGGAAAGTGGACAATTGCAATCAATTTCTGTTTTGGAAGAAATTTCAGAAAATTAGGTTTTGTGAAGGAACATTCTGCCCGAATTTTTAGCTCCTAGTTAGAGGCCGAATTGGCCTTGGATTAAAACATTAAATTTGTAGGGAATGATATTTTAGAGGTGCCTACAAAAGTTCAGGTCAATCGGAGTAGCGTAGAGTGAGAAAAGTCAAAATTACTATTGCTGTTCTGGTTTTACCCGAATGTAAGAATTTCGCCTGTAATTGGTTGTTTTGGCTGGAATTGCTTCCGAATTGGTTGTTGAGGCCTTCTGATAAAATTTATCCCTATTTCTTAGCTTTCAGCTAGTTTTGGAATTTCTGGATTTGAACTTGGAGAGCCTGAGTTATGATGTTTCCGCTAGAATACGTTCTGTGAATCTGTTTTTGTGATTCTGGTATGGTATCTTACATTTTTGACCTGGTTACACTCGAAACTGGGTTGAGTGACATTCTGTAATGTTGTAGTCCTATCTCTTAGCTTCGAAACGGTGGGTCTTGCACCTTCATCCGATAATCGTAGTGCCTTTGGCACCATTACCGCAAAATGAGGACAAAAACTGTTTTTTTCAGGGCTAAAGCTAAATCATTTCCGGATTTTTCTGGTTTCCTCTATTGTTTGTGTATGCTTAGGGAACCCTGTTTTGGTAGTATGTAGAATTGGTTTATGACTTGTAATCGAGTCTTATTGTGTTTATTTGAATAGTTTAGGACTTGACTTTCATATCCGGTCATTTCCTAACTAAATTTTGTACTTGAATGCCATTAAGCCTAGTGAACGGCTTTTGGGAATGAGATTATTTTTGTACGAGATGTTGGGACTGATTTGAGGAAATAATGAAGCCATGATGGCTGGAAATTAGGTAAACACAAGGGATATGCTGCCGAAATTTTACTTGAAAGCTAGTTGGATTTACTTGTAATTTGAGCGAAGGACTTTTGGGTTGTTTGAGCCTAGGTCTTCATTTTACCATTTCGTTTCCAAAAATTCATGTTTTGCACCCTTGCTTTAATCATTATTTGGCGAGGCATACGACTGGTAGTCGAGCCTCACATGTGCATTCTGTATACTCGATTTTGAAAGTGGAACCTTCAATTGTATACTCGATTTTGAAAGTGGAACCTTCAATTGTTTTCTTTGGATTATCTTAGGGTTTCTTGGTGATTAAAGCTCTCTTTTGGGAGGTATCTGTACTGACCCCGGTGAGTGTTCCACTACCTGCTACCCGTTATGTGAAATATCTGAATATCTGAATACTTGATTTATGACTGTTGGAGCCAAATATTGTTTTGATAAAAGGGAGGCGAGGGTGTACTTTATCACACTCGTTCTCTGGTCTGTTCATATGCCAATTTTGAACGCGTATCTGAATCTGCTATATGTATCTATATCTGTTATCTGTATCTGGATCTGTATCTGTTATGACGTCGTTTGGAAGCTTGTGTCCAACGACCTTTCTGTGACCTCTAAGCTCAACACCTGTGGCCAGTTACTCGAGTCGGGCCGGCAAGGGCCTGGTCGATTAGATAACGAACCACGGTAGTCTGTTTTGGGATCTTTGGGTATTGAGACCCTTGATTCCGGGTATACTAGAGTATTACCATTTCTGATCTGATTGGATTTCGGGCCCGGTGGGGTATGTGAGGTGGAAGGAATCGAAGAAACTGGAGTCTACGGTATTGGTTACTCCTTTAGCGTTGACGGAGTGTCAACTATTATTTCGATCAAGCTTCGATGATGCTAATGGGAATTTGTCTCCTGAGAGCCACCTGTATCCTTCTGATTTGAATCATTGGTTCATTTACTTTACATCTGGCATGTGTACCTGATTTGTTAAATGTGAAATGCCATAATTTTACTGCTATATGTCTGGTACCTCATTGAGCGCAAGCTCACCCCTTTCTGTTCCTTTTTGTTTTCCTTACAGGAAAATAAATACTTTTGGACTGAATTTGACAATTGGCTGCCAAATTGAGCTAGTTGAACATATCTTTTGTATAGCTCATGTATTGAAACCCTAAATGTACTTTTGGGACCGTTTTCCTTTTGATTTGGCAAACCAGACATGTATCCACTTTTGAATACTTTTGTATGTCACTTTGGCTTGTAAATGCTAAGTTTCAAGATGTGAATGTTTGCTTGATATTTGGTTGGGTTCTGACGGGTCGGTTACTATTCATAGTCGACTTCGGTTTCATTTTTTTTTTTTTAACATTTTGATTTGTTTACCCGCGTTGGTAAGCTCCGGAATGTATTAGCTCGTTCTATACCGGACCGTTAGTCCTGGCGAGAGCTGGGCAGGCAGTTCGCTAACCCCTTTGGTTCGCCTTAGGGGAAGGTTGGTGGCTGTCAAATATGGTGGTATCAGAGCCACTTCGCGTGGTCTCTGCTCGGAGTGAGCTTGGGGCCAAGTGTTGTTATGGTCCCGCTTTCGTGAAAGGTATAAGTGCTCTTTTGAGCATAAGCTATGAACTGTGCATGTTATAAGAGTAAGGATCATTATCATGGGACTTGAGGAAGTTAGGTATGTATGTCGGGTAGGAATCTTTAATATGGATGATTTACTCTTGGGACCGGCCGGCTCGAGTTGTGAATTGTCTTATTTGGGATTCTCGTGCCCGGCTACTAACTCAATGAGAGCCTAGGTTAGAAAGGTACTTAGGGCGAATAGAAAGGCGATTCTATGGAACTTCATATGGTCTGTTCGGGTGTGGTTAAGCGTGATCAACCTTGATTAAGATATAAAGTGGTGTTGTTCTCGTGATGTTGGATAGAGCCCTGGGGGAAAAGAAAAGTTTTTTTCGGGAGTTCTTTGTATCGTGACCTATAGTCTGTCTATTAGTACTTTTGGAGGACCCTTTGTTTATGGGATGATTTGTATTGTCTGATGACTGTTTCTGTACAATTGTTGATCCTGTTTATGTGTTCTCTGTATATGTGTTCATGTGTTTACATGCTCTACGAGGGAGTTGTTTAGTTAATTGTTCTTGTTTACTGGTTCCCTGTTTAGTGCTACGAAAAGGGGTTAGGTGCGCTGTTAACAGTATATTATTT